>NC_069500.1:639162594-639185094 GCF_027579735.1 Bombina bombina | reverse complement strand
TGCCCTAAGCAGAAATCATTATGCAAAGAATCTTGCCACAGTATGCTTAATTTATTCAAAGAATTAGAAGCAAGACCTTAAACTATATATGTAGTATAGGTAATTGAGCTGAGGTATAAAGCCGACATTACAGTTTATAGGAACTAATCCTAAAGATAGTTCTCCTAACACATGGGAAACAACCCTATCTGTTCACTTTAATATAAAGGACAAGATGTACATAATGAATACACGATGAATGTAATGTCTGTAATGTTTAATGTAAACAGTAATACAGCTCATCTTAGTTGCACCTCCAAAAGATTATAAATACACTTGGACTTCATGCAACTTGTGACGCCCTGCTGCCTATCGTAGCCGAGAAACCGTCACCAAACTATAAAAATCTCTAAAACAATTCTCTAGACAGCGCAAGAAGAACTTCCCAGCTGTATTTCCACAGCCGAGGAGGCACCATGCGATCCGTTAGAGCAATGAGACCGACAACGCATACACAATGGCGCTAAAGTGCTCCACCCATCATGGGTGTATGCAGTGAATAGAGTGAGGGAATATCAATGGAATGACCCCTCTGCAGAAATGGCGCACAAAGGCGCGTAACAAAGCTCCGTCCACTGTGGGCGTTCGATGTATGTGAGGCAAATTCCGTGACACAAAATGGAGACTCCGGTAGCCCCAGACAATAATAAAGTAATAAAAACTACACATAGAATAAAGGCACCAATCCCTGTCCGGATGCCGTCTTATTAAATACTGTATGAGTGAGTCACAGATATTGCCAGCTAAGAGCGCAATGCTCTGTGCAAGCTGAAGCAAACAGGGACAGTCTTAGAAATGCAGCTGTCACTAAAGTATAAGAAATCCCCCAGACAGGTTCCATTGTTACTCTCCTTGTAATAAAAACGTTGGAACATTAATAAGGTATAGTGCATGAAGCTAACAGGGACAGTCTTAGAAATGCAGCTGTCGCTAAAGTGCATGAAGCTTAGATAGGAGCACCCTGTCCATCAGCTTACAATAATAAGTCAGTGGTCTTGGGGTCAGCGTTACTCAGGGATAAGTGACCTGTCACATACGCTTACAGGGATCCTATATAACACTTAAGAAGTGAACAGGATAATACTCTCTACCGGCTGTCAAGTATTATAAGCCGTGTCTGAGGTACAGAATTGCCTTATGGAAACTTACCCCTATACTCAGGAATAGTCCACAAATAGAGTGCTGCTGAGTCATTTCTGTGTGCTTGTTCCCAGAAAATAAAGATTAGCACTTACCTTAGACTTTGTCTGCCCGGCAGCAAGGCATCTCACCTAGCTTGTGAAGTTCTTTCCTTCTCTTCACATTGGCCTATGGAAAATAAAAAGTTCCCATTGCTTTGAAGCCACCAAATGCTTCTCTTTTTGCATGGAAGAGATTGGTTTGGTCTAGGCTAAACCCCAAAACAAAGTAGTACACAGTGGCACCACTTTAAAAATAATAAACACTTGATTGAAGAATCTATAACTAACACCTCACTCTGCCTCTTCCTATCACTAACACAGGCAAAGAGAATGACGGGAGGGGGAGGGGAAGGGAGGAGCTATATAAACAGCTCTGCTGTGGTGCACTTTGCCACTTCCTGCTAGCAGGAGGTTAAATCCCACAAGTAAGGATGAAATCCGTGGACTCGTCATATCTTGTAAAAGAAAAAGAAATACCTTTTTTCATGGAAAATTTAAACTCAAGTGTAGTTGTTTACTTGACTGTTATAATTTACATACGTACGTGATCTAGGATTTATTTTTTCATTTATGTATTTTACATTATGCCAAGAACATTGGGTTCTTTGTAAGCAGAATGGTGCATTTTAAATACAGCTCCCTAATACTTGGCTCCTAATCACACACATGAACACTATCCAACCACAGAAATGTATCCTCTCCTTTCCTGTATCCACTTTTTCCCATGTGAGGATCATTTTGAGAATATTGTTTTGAAATGACACATTCACCCGTTCAATATAAACATCAGCATTAGAGTAGCACATAATAAACAAGTAGACTGGTGCTATACATTTTTATATAACATAGATAATGTTTGCTTTTATGGTCCGCTAATGTGCTTTGTGCCTCATTTTTATAATACTTAATAAAAAACAAAATACATTAAAAAAAAGAGAAGAAGTGGGCAGGAGGTTAATTAATTGTGGTTAAAAAAATAAAAATCTGGCTTTAATAAAGGCACGTTTGATAGGTCGGAACGCATTGGCAGTTCTTTTATTTGTCTATTTTTTTAAAATGCCACCAAATATATATCTATATATATATATATATATATATATATATATATATATATATATATATATATATATATATATATATATATATATATATATATATATAAAATGTAGTTATTTGGTCCAGAACAACATGCATATTTTTGTTATTAAATATATTAATAATTAAACTTTAATTTCATATTGGTGGCTTTGCCCATTCTAGGTACACATCTAGATTCTTACTGTGTACGCACAGCACATGGTCTAGAATCATGCCGGGGCAAAATAGTTTTATTTATAGTTTTATAATTTTCTGAAATGTTGATAATAAAACCCTCTCTTCACTAGGAGGGAAAGGATTCATGTTTACTGTTAAAGATATAAAGGCAGGCGTTGTGCGATACCATCACGATGACAGTGACGCCACTAAAG
Organism: Bombina bombina; assembly: GCF_027579735.1. Taxonomy (NCBI): domain Eukaryota; kingdom Metazoa; phylum Chordata; class Amphibia; order Anura; family Bombinatoridae; genus Bombina; species Bombina bombina. The sequence continues at coordinate 639,182,405 of NC_069500.1, read as the reverse complement.
ATTTTGTCGTCTTCAGAATATTTGATGGGCGTAACAGCATCAGACACAAATTTCCAATCAATATCCTCCCTAAAGATGATAGCCCTCCTTTTCTAATCACAAACATTGTCATAGAACTTTCTGAAGGCCAGACCGTCCTCATTGAAAGGTCAATGCTCTGTGCATCTGACATGGACTCCAGCGACGATTATATACGCTTCAACATCACCAAACTCCCCCAGGCTGGGGAGATCATGAAGAAACCAGGACAAAATCTCATTGGTAAGATTATTTTTCAGATATCATATTAAAATGCATGTCTTATTGTATTACTAGACAGATCATATAAGATTTTGATAAAATATATATATATATTTACATTTTTTTTAAGCAGAAAATAATACAATTTCTATTTTTTGTCAGCTTGTGCATGTTAATAATCACAACATTTTTCAATGTACAAAAACATAATTTATGTGTCCACAATCCATTACTCCTGGGAATTACTCTTCCCTACCACTAGAAAGAAGCAAAGATTCCCAAACCTGAACAGCTCTATAAAACCCCTCCTGCCTAGGGAGAAGAAATTGTCTTGTTCCCAAGCTTAATTTGTGCCGAAGCCTGAACAAAACCATGAAAAAAACAAATCAGAAAGAGCAGCCATCTATTCTTTCAAAGAGCTGGCAGATATGCCCTTATCCAAACCAGAGGGCTCATGAGCGCTAACCTGACACGTGTACACCCGAAGGCAGACGAGCGGTAAAAAATTCAAACTAACTAACAAATCTGATGCAAAAAAAAAAACTAACAAAAGGAGAATAATATATATATTCTTTCCCAAGGGCTGTATATATATATACTCAAACCGAAAAACAAATACCGGATAGGGTAAAAACTGTTTCTTTATTCTCCATAAATTTTTTCAACATCAGGCATTAAAATCAAAAAAGCACAGACAAGGGTAGACTCAGTCTGACATGTTTCGGCCTTTGCTGGACTTAATCATAGAACTCATATATATATATATCTATATATCTATATATATATATATATATATATATCTATATATATATATATATATATATATATATATATATATATATATATATATATATATATATATATATATATAAAATATATATATATATATATATATATATATATATATAAACAAAATAAAGAAAGTGGTTTTCAATCCTTCATTAAATATATGTATATGTCCAAAGATAGTCTTATCCTTTAGTAACCCCACATGGCTATTGCCCTAAGACTTCATTTGAGAGGCAACAACAGTCTCATCTGAAACAATTAGATCAATCATGGAGCGTAATCACTGTTGTGAGTAAATGTCGGTGTGGGTCTAATACACAATCTTCCTCAAAATGTGTCTTACTCATGCAAGAAATCGCTATGCGGCTACCCACTTACCGACCTCACCGGATATTTCCTCGATAGGTGATTGCTCTTGGCGTCCTGGAAGTTGTTATCCACCGCTATGTCCGTATTCTTACTTCAGCATTGAAGCAGCCCTCTGTACTTCCAATGCCCTTCCGATATCCACGCACTGGAAACAGCGTGAATACGTGTAGATGCGTTTGTGACGTACCACGTGTACGTACTCATCCAATCAGATTGGAGAGAATCCGGGACAACTTTCTTAAATGATAGTAAGCCTCAATAGGGAAGTCTAGCTGTCCATGCCAAACTGGGGTATAAATGGAGCACTTTAATACCGCTTTTGCACAACTGCTGACCTGAAAAGTTCACGAATCCACAAGCCCAAAGTTTTTCAGCAAAAAAGTGCAAAATTGCGGTAAAAACATAAACTTTATTCAAGTGTAGTCACACTCATTAAAACATGGGGGTATCAGCATAAAAATAGAACAAAGAACAAAAATCAAACATGAGAACAAATAGCTGACATGTTTCGGCACACAGCCGTAATCATAGCTAATGGGCACACCTGTATTGGACCTTTAGTACCCTTCTCTAAATTCTCATTGGTTGCAATAAAATCATGTTGAGATTGTCACTCCTCCCTATTATTTATTTATAACTTACAATTCAATCTTGATTTAATATAATAGGATAGAACTCTTAACTAGAGGAACATAATTCTAACAAAATTACGTCTATTATATTTGATATAAATTCAAACTTAAACACTTAGCCAGACTAACGTTACTACAATAATGAATTATAACTAGATGGATAGCAGCAGTTCTAATATCTTGTATATTGATAAAAAACCTTAATAGATAGTGGAAGAAGTTGTAACCATACAATTCCTCCATTAAAGATATTGAAAAACTCATTGCATCCAAATGTGTAGATAAAGAGTGTATGAAAAATTCCATGAAAAAAGTGTAGAGTGTTTTTTAAAGTGTTTTTTAAAACACCAAATACAGCAATGAATCCGGACTTGGCATATAGCTAATGAATTAACAAATAAGATCAAATTTATTCATTCAGGATTATTCCTATCTTTATTTAAGTATATACTATACCAAATCCACATTCATTACAGTAACACAAATTAAGAGAGATTGGAAAAAATCTATTTCCAATAATTAATTAAGTCGAACTCAGAGTTCAAACCTGAGGGGACTCTGGTACCCAGTCTAAATATCCAGAACATCTCCCTCTTGCCCAGCAATTTATCTCTATCCCCTCCCCTAGGGGGGGTAGCCACCCTTTCAATAGCCTGCCAGCGAAAAGTGGTCTTATTGTGCCTTTTAGCAAAGTGCTGGACAAGAGGGGTTGTTGCTGTGCCTGAACTGATCGTGGATAAATGGTTCCTAATTCTCGTGTTGGCATCATTTGAGGTTAATCCTACATACTGTACAGAACACTCTATACATGTTATTAAATAAATAACATATGTAGTAGTACAGTTGAGGCATGTATCAATCTTAAATGTTTCTCCTGTACTAGTCGAATGGAAGCTGTCAGAAAATATTGCGTATTCACAAGGTCTGCATTTACGTTTACCACACTTATATAGCCCTTTGTGTTGTATCCATGAGCTCTCAGACTTTCTATTAGATTTCGGTAAACAAGAAGGGGACAGAATATTACCCAAAGTTCTACATTTCCTATATGAACATTTTAGGCCTCTGTCCACACACTCTACTAGACCATCGTCTGCTGCCAACATTTTAAAGTGTTTTTTCACTATTCTACAGATATCTCTGTATTGGGCGCTGTACTCAGTGACAAAATAAGACTCTCTCTTTTTCACTGGGTTGATGTTATCTGGTCTCTTTCTTGTATTGAGCAATGTCTTCCTATCTATCCTGGCTACCTGCCCCTGTGCTTTATCCAGGATAGTATCTGCATAGCCTCTCTCTTTGAGTCTTTTTCTCAACTCCTCACTTTGCATGCTAAAAGCTCCATCCTCCGTACAATTTCTCCTTAACCTTATAAATTGTCCCTTAGCCACTGAAAAGGGTACATGTGGAGGATGGCAACTCCTAGCATGCAAAAGTGTATTGCGTGTTATTGGCTTGCGATATGTGTCACATATTATGCGCCCAATTCCAGTACCAGTCAAAGTCAAGTCTAAGAAACAAATGCTCTCTTTGTGATGTTCGAAAGTAAAATTCAAACCCATATCATTATTATTGATCCCGGAAATGAAATTGTTCAACTCATCTTCCGTACCCTTCCATATAAGAAGCAAGTCATCTATGTATCTCCTGTAAAACACAATCTGATCTTTAAATGCATTCTTATCCCCAAAGATGTGGGACAGCTCCCACCAACCCATATACAGGTTGGCGAAAGATGGTGCAAACTTGGCACCCATTGCTGTCCCACACCTCTGGAGATAGAATAGTCCTTCAAACTTGAAGTAATTGTGTGTCAGGAGATACATAGTGACTCTTTGTACATAATCCTTTAATTCATCAGAAAAATTGGTAAAATTGTGCAGAAAATATGTTATAGCTTCAAGCCCTCTCTCATGTGGTATGGAAGAGTAGAGTGATGTGACATCAATTGTCACCCAACTGTACTCTCCCTCCACCCACTTTTCTTCTTCTAAGAGATTAATGACGTGTTTAGTGTCTCTCAAGTAACTTTGTAATCTGAGAACTAATGGATTCAGAATAGAATCCAACCACTCTGATAAATGCTCTGATACAGAACCTATACCGCTCACAATCGGGCGGCCTTTAACGTCATCAATACTCTTATGCACCTTTGGAAGATGATGGAAGATGGGCACAACGGGACATGTTACATATAGATAATCCCTTGTGGATTCATTAATGTGCCCATCTTCCAAACCATCATCCAAAATGGTCTTTAGAGTAGCTTGGTACATCTGTGTAGGGTCACCTGGTAACGGAACATAATTGTCAGTATTCTGTAATTGGCGTAAGGCCTCTTTAACATAATCGGTCCTGTCGAGAACGACTATTGAACCACCCTTATCTGCCTTGCGTATTGTAATATCATCCATTCTTTTCAATTCATTTAATGCCCTTTTTGCATTGCGTGATAAATTATCATTAGAAACAGCCGTTTCTTTTAGACTCAAAAGATCATTCTCCACCCTTCTGTAAAAGGTCTCTAGTATTGTACCCCTATAATGTATAGGGTAAAAGTCAGATGAGGGTTTAAACCCACTGAACTCATTTACAGAATGGTGGTCCTGATTGATATGACCTTCAATAGACAAAGCATTAAGGGTGGTAATGTCACAAGCATCCTTAAAAGAGGTACAGTTAACCTCACATACTTCAGGTATATCAATTCCAACCCTAGTTTCCTCCTCCAATGGTGATTCCCTAAAAAATTTCTGTAAAGTTAAGTTCCTTATCAATTTATTTAGATCTAACATAGTCTCAAAAACATTAAACATATGAGTAGGTGCAAAGTTGAGACCCAGACTCAGCACATTAAGATGTTCTTTAGTGAGTATTCTAGATGAAAGGTTTATTACATTGTTTATTTGTATTTCGTGTTGGTCCTGTTCCCTCTTACTGGGTACCTTATTTGCTCGTGACCTATACCTGTTTTTTCTGATGCTATGTGAAAAACCTTATCAAATTCTGCTTTATCTTGGTTTGCCTGACCAGATTGTTTAATATGTTGACTCATCACATATTTAGAGCCTTTGCTACTAGCTGCTGCTTGTGGCACTATCTCCTTCTGTTTCGCTCCCTGATCATCATTGTATATAACTACTTGTGAATCTGGAGTCTGAAAATTAACATTATGATGTATACTGGGTTTTAAGATACCAATCTGTGTGCTCTGACCCTGATTACTTTCTCCTTGTTGTTTTAATACTTCTGAATTCTTGTTACTTTCAGAATGGGGTGCAGGTGTAAGTGTATTACTTGGAGATCTATTATGTCTATTGCTATTCCTATTCCTACTCCTGGATCTACCCCTATTCTGCGATTTCCTTGTGTTTGTTCTATCTGTCTTGTTCCAAAAATAAACATTATTGTTGTCAAAATCTGTTTTATCTCTCACATATTTTGTGTGCTTTAAATTCAAGACAGAAGTTTTAATCTCAGTAAGAGATGTTTTCAGAATATTATCAAACTTAGGGAAATCTATTTCATTTTTTCTGCTGTTCATTTCAATTTGCAGTACCCCAATTTCCTCTCTTACTGTTGTTAACAATTTAACTTTGTATGATATCAAATGTAACATTAATCGAACAGAACACTCAGTGAGAATACTATTCCAGGCCTCAATAAATTCCTCATCTTGAACTTCAAAGGTTGGGAACTTATTGAGCCTAAGTCCTCTTGGTATCATATTTAATTTCAGGTATCTTTCAAAAGTCCAAATATCATATTGCAATTTCATTTCCTTAATGAGTAGTTTCTCCATTTCATCAAACAAGCAACTCAAGTTGTAATACACTTACACCTGCACCCCATTCTGAAAGTAACAAGAATTCAGAAGTATTAAAACAACAATATTGGTATCTTAAAACCCAGTATACATCATAATGTTAATTTTCAGACTCCAGATTCACAAGTAGTTATATACAATGATGATCAGGGAGCGAAACAGAAGGAGATAGTGCCACAAGCAGCAGCTAGTAGCAAAGGCTCTAAATATGTGATGAGTCAACATATTAAACAATCTGGTCAGGCAAACCAAGATAAAGCAGAATTTGATAAGGTTTTTCACATAGCATCAGAAAAAACAGGTATAGGTCACGAGCAAATAAGGTACCCAGTAAGAGGGAACAGGACCAACACGAAATACAAATAAACAATGTAATAAACCTTTCATCTAGAATACTCACTAAAGAACATCTTAATGTGCTGAGTCTGGGTCTCAACTTTGCACCTACTAATATGTTTAATGTTTTTGAGACTATGTTAGATCTAAATAAATTGATAAGGAACTTAACTTTACAGAAATTTTTTAGGGAATCACCATTGGAGGAGGAAACTAGGGTTGGAATTGATATACCTGAAGTATGTGAGGTTAACTGTACCTCTTTTAAGGATGCTTGTGACATTACCACCCTTAATGCTTTGTCTATTGAAGGTCATATCAATCAGGACCACCATTCTGTAAATGAGTTCAGTGGGTTTAAACCCTCATCTGACTTTTACCCTTTACATTATAGGGGTACAATACTAGAGACCTTTTACAGAAGGGTGGAGAATGATCTTTTGAGTCTAAAAGAAACGGCTGTTTCTAATGATAATTTATCACGCAATGCAAAAAGGGCATTAAATGAATTGAAAAGAATGGATGATATTACAATACGCAAGGCAGATAAGGGTGGTTCAATAGTCGTTCTCGACAGGACCGATTATGTTAAAGAGGCCTTACGCCAATTACAGAATACTGACAATTATGTTCCGTTACCAGGTGACCCTACACAGATGTACCAAGCTACTCTAAAGACCATTTTGGATGATGGTTTGGAAGATGGGCACATTAATGAATCCACGAGGGATTATCTATATGTAACATGTCCCGTTGTGCCCATCTTCCATCATCTTCCAAAGGTGCATAAGAGTATTGATGACGTTAAAGGCCGCCCGATTGTGAGTGGTATAGGTTCTGTATCAGAGCATTTATCAGAGTGGTTGGATTCTATTCTGAATCCATTAGTTCTCAGATTACAAAGTTACTTGAGAGACACTAAACACGTCATTAATCTCTTAGAAGAAGAAAAGTGGGTGGAGGGAGAGTACAGTTGGGTGACAATTGATGTCACATCACTCTACTCTTCCATACCACATGAGAGAGGGCTTGAAGCTATAACATATTTTCTGCACAATTTTACCAATTTTTCTGATGAATTAAAGGATTATGTACGAAGAGTCACTATGTATCTCCTGACACACAATTACTTCAAGTTTGAAGGACTATTCTATCTCCAGAGGTGTGGGACAGCAATGGGTGCCAAGTTTGCACCATCTTTCGCCAACCTGTATATGGGTTGGTGGGAGCTGTCCCACATCTTTGGGGATAAGAATGCATTTAAAGATCAGATTGTGTTTTACAGGAGATACATAGATGACTTGCTTCTTATATGGAAGGGTACGGAAGATGAGTTGAACAATTTCATTTCCGGGATCAATAATAATGATATGGGTTTGAATTTTACTTTCGAACATCACAAAGAGAGCATTTGTTTCTTAGACTTGACTTTGACTGGTACTGGAATTGGGCGCATAATATGTGACACATATCGCAAGCCAATAACACGCAATACACTTTTGCATGCTAGGAGTTGCCATCCTCCACATGTACCCTTTTCAGTGGCTAAGGGACAATTTATAAGGTTAAGGAGAAATTGTACGGAGGATGGAGCTTTTAGCATGCAAAGTGAGGAGTTGAGAAAAAGACTCAAAGAGAGAGGCTATGCAGATACTATCCTGGATAAAGCACAGGGGCAGGTAGCCAGGATAGATAGGAAGACATTGCTCAATACAAGAAAGAGACCAGATAACATCAACCCAGTGAAAAAGAGAGAGTCTTATTTTGTCACTGAGTACAGCGCCCAATACAGAGATATCTGTAGAATAGTGAAAAAACACTTTAAAATGTTGGCAGCAGACGATGGTCTAGTAGAGTGTGTGGACAGAGGCCTAAAATGTTCATATAGGAAATGTAGAACTTTGGGTAATATTCTGTCCCCTTCTTGTTTACCGAAATCTAATAGAAAGTCTGAGAGCTCATGGATACAACACAAAGGGCTATATAAGTGTGGTAAACGTAAATGCAGACCTTGTGAATACGCAATATTTTCTGACAGCTTCCATTCGACTAGTACAGGAGAAACATTTAAGATTGATACATGCCTCAACTGTACTACTACATATGTTATTTATTTAATAACATGTATAGAGTGTTCTGTACAGTATGTAGGATTAACCTCAAATGATGCCAACACGAGAATTAGGAACCATTTATCCACGATCAGTTCAGGCACAGCAACAACCCCTCTTGTCCAGCACTTTACTAAAAGGCACAATAAGACCACTTTTCGCTGGCAGGCTATTGAAAGGGTGGCTACCCCCCCTAGGGGAGGGGATAGAGATAAATTGCTGGGCAAGAGGGAGATGTTCTGGATATTTAGACTGGGTACCAGAGTCCCCTCAGGTTTGAACTCTGAGTTCGACTTAATTAATTATTGGAAATAGATTTTTTCCAATCTCTCTTAATTTGTGTTACTGTAATGAATGTGGATTTGGTATAGTATATACTTAAATAAAGATAGGAATAATCCTGAATGAATAAATTTGATCTTATTTGTTAATTCATTAGCTATATGCCAAGTCCGGATTCATTGCTGTATTTGGTGTTTTAAAAAACACTTTAAAAAACACTCTACACTTTTTTCATGGAATTTTTCATACACTCTTTATCTACACATTTGGATGCAATGAGTTTTTCAATATCTTTAATGGAAGAATTGTATGGTTACAACTTCTTCCACTATCTATTAAGGTTTTTTATCAATATACAAGATATTAGAACTGCTGCTATCCATCTAGTTATAATTCATTATTGTAGTAACGTTAGTCTGGCTAAGTGTTTAAGTTTGAATTTATATCAAATATAATAGACGTAATTTTGTTAGAATTATGTTCCTCTAGTTAAGAGTTCTATCCTATTATATTAAATCAAGATTGAATTGTAAGTTATAAATAAATAATAGGGAGGAGTGACAATCTCAACATGATTTTATTGCAACCAATGAGAATTTAGAGAAGGGTACTAAAGGTCCAATACAGGTGTGCCCATTAGCTATGATTACGGCTGTGTGCCGAAACATGTCAGCTATTTGTTCTCATGTTTGATTTTTGTTCTTTGTTCTATTTTTATGCTGATACCCCCATGTTTTAATGAGTGTGACTACACTTGAATAAAGTTTATGTTTTTACCGCAATTTTGCACTTTTTTGCTGAAAAACTTTGGGCTTGTATATATATATATATATATATATGTATATATATATATATAAATAAATATAGAACTATAGATAGATACCCACATAAGGCTATAGAGTGTCATATAGATAAAACTATGATACTTACCAACAGACACTCATCAGTAAACAAGTAGAAAGCCAAAAACAGTACTGAAACATATCAGCAGAGGTTATGCAATAGGAGTGTATTGCAAATCCATAAGAGGAGGCAAAAAACAAGTCCCTGGAAGGTCTGTGACATATTTTCCCATGAGGTGATAAAAAGAGCCACTAACCATACCCCATATACATCCCTCTGACTGTACTCTGAGGGGAAAACATGGCTCAACGTAGACTGAAAACCCCTCTTTCTATAGAATCAAATGCACATTGTGACGGCTAAGCCTATCTGCCCAGCCGTGATTATGGGGAGAGTGTGGATATGAAGGGGGATAATAGAACTCTGGTTCCCTTACACCTTAACCTCTACGAGGACCTAAAGGGACACCAAATTAACCCCCAAATCCTGCCTACACCACCCCAGATTTACTATGCTGCCACCACCCCAGACTTTAGATAAGGGTGTCTAGGGAAAACCAAATAACACTTTAGTAATATTCAAAAGAAAATGCTGTAGATGCACCAATAACCCATACAATTAACAGTTTAGTAATGTGATTACAAACTTGTCTCTACATAGGGTATGAATTCAGATACTAAAGCTGAAAGACAGAATTAGATGATCAATATTTTAGTGACAAAAGACAGATAAATGTTACACAGTGCCAAATTACAAAAACTGAAGACAGAAAAAACTAAATAAATGCAAAAATACTTTTCTTGAAAAAAAATCCAGGATGTAAACCAACACACACCTACTCTTTCGCAAATATTGCTGATAAATTTTCCGCAGGCTTGTGGGAACTCCCTTTCAGATGTTGCTTGTATGTGGTCTCCCAGAAGTTCTGACGCATGTTTTCTTTTGTATTCCACTATATCTGTCTCCCTTGTTAATTACCACCACCCGGTCCCTCTTTGCAATTTCTTAGTACCAAGAGTTTCCAGGCACCAGGAGGAGAAGGGGGGGGGGGGTTTCCTTAGATCAATGAAGGCTATAGCAAACACAGATGTTACAAAAAGAAAGACCATTTCAGATTAACCCTGCCAATGCTGAGACACCACACTGCTTTCCAGATATTAACTACTCCTCATGAGTGTATCATGACACACAACTCCATTATTCAACCACCTCCAGCGGAGGCAAGGACAAGACTGAGGTACCTGTGAGGTGGGAGGTGGGGACCTCTTGGGGTTTGGGAATCTATTTCTCCTCCTAGTGGTAGGGAAGAGTAATTCCCAGAAGTAATGGACCGTGGACTCTCACCTCCTATAAGAAATATATTTCTCATATTTAATATCTGTTTTTTTTTTTTTATTATAGTGTAGCAGTTGTGTTCAATAACATTTATGCAACAAGATCTTTGTGGCTATTGATAATGAATAATGATTTTTTTTTGTTATTTATAATGAGTAATTTATGTCTATAGATAGCAAATAAATAGTTTGTACATGTGAGCCACCTCTATTGGGCATAGCACGTACTGTTATCTTCCTTCATTCCTACTCCTCTGCCATCTTTAGGCCTGTATTTGGTTTCCTTGACCCTATTGGAAAGTGCTATAGTCACCACTACCGTTCCGTAAAAGACAGCACAATTATTGGATTACTACAATTTGAGTGTAAAGTCAATAATATGCAAGGGGGAAATCTTTAATGATTCTGCTTAAGGTTAGAAATGTTTACATGTAAGCATGACTGATTTGTTAATTATTTGTGTTGTAAAAAAAGCTTATCCTGTTGCAAGCTTCCTGCAAAGGGACCTCTTCAATGGTATAATTCACTATCAGCATCTCGGAGGAGAGGTATTTGAGGATTCATTTGAATTCATCCTTTCAGATAGCCATGTTCCACCTAACTTTTCTGGATCTCAGGTATGCAGTATTACTATAACGGATGTAACTCAAATATTATGTGTTCACAACATTAACTCTTCCAACATACATTTGTATATTATTTCAATGTGTCTATGATTTTCATTTGTAGTATTGATCATGAGCTAGCAGTGTTACCTACAAAAGTGTCCGACTTGTACTACTGAATATTAAGCTGTTTAGTGATATCAGATTGCACAATAACCAGTGCAGAATTATTAGTGTACACAAGGAACAGATGATGGATTGTGTCTCAGGATATTAGGCCCGATTCACTAAAGCTCTCTGCTCTGGCGAGATTTTATAAGATGCATGCCTCATTAGTATTATGAAGCTCTTCAGGGATTGTTTGAAAGGGAATTTTTACATTGGGAACTGTGGAGTTCGCTAATTCTCTTTACACGAAAGCAAGACATTTACTTTACAATATAGGGCTCAGTAAAACAAGCTGAGAATTTTTCTATTTATGCTTGCGGGTTTTTGAGAATCAGCCCCATATGAGATGATTTAGAAATATTTTATACCAAACTAAATTCAAAAAACAATAACAATAATTACAAATATTAACGTGTGATAAACTTTTCACATAGTATGTTTTTTTACAACTCCTTTCCCTGTATCACATGTTAATATTTTTATGTTAAGTTTTAAATTAATATTTGTTACATTGATTACATTTTGCGCTATGGATTAAAGACAAATGAGCAATACATTACCAATGGATAAATATAAGGTTCTTAAAGGATAAATTGTATGGTATTTATATAGGATTGGAAGCACATGACAAATAGCCCTGACGAAGTGCCGAGGATGCGGCAAGAAACGCGTAGGACTGATCTCTTTCCTGTTTCACTTATTCTGACTGTACTTCTTACTGTATTGTTTTTTATATGGCTTAAGAAAAGCTAAGTTTTACTTTTATTTTTGGACATCTGCCTGAAATTAATTGCTCTAAATTTAGACTTCTACTTGCTGTATTAATACATTCAGTCAGTCATGAGCTTCATTCAGCATTACCACATATATGCCTAAAATACAAGTTTAGCGCTACTGATAGCAGAGGGTGCACTATCAATATAGCTAGTCCACTCTAGGATTAGCACGCAACCTAGTATTATAAGTCTATGGTAAAAACAGAATTACCGGAAAATGTTTAGCGTGTCTGGCATCCCTTTAGCGTGCCCTATACTTTCAATGGATATCGCACCTGTATGTATATATATATATGTGTATGTATGTGTTTATATGTGTACATATATATGTGTACACATACATTTTATATATATATATATATATATATATATATATATATATAAAATACATAAATATCTACACACACACACACATATATATATATATATATATATATATATATATATATATATATATATATATATATATATATACACACACACATAAATATATACACATATCTTTAAGCCCATCCCAGTCAAACACCTTGATATAAAAAATCTCTTAACCAAAATCAATATTTTTTTTATTTTTTTATTTTAAATAGCAATACTTTAAATACATATGTTCTTCACTTAGAACATGTATCATCTATCTATATCTACAGTATATCTCTAAAGTAAAAATAAAATTTTCTTCTAAGTGAAGAACAGAGGTATTTGAAGTATTTTTTACTGCACATTTGGCTACAGCGCAGTTGTCCTAGTGCACCTTCAAATCAGCGTGTGAGCGAAAACCAGAAGACCTCCAGATGTTAGGGCACATGAGTCTTTTGCTCATTTGCCAACTTTTTACTTTCAACTTGTAATACCAGCGCAAAAATAGAAGCGCTACTGATTTAACTTGTGCAGTGTTAGCGCTCAATAGTGCTAATATTTTTGCACTCCACTTGTAATCTAGATCATTGATGGAAAATAAAACAGAATTTATGTTTACCTGATAAATTGCTTTCTCCAACGGTGTGTCCGGTCCACGGCGTCATCCTTACTTGTGGGATATTCTCTTCCCCAACAGGAAATGGCAAAGAGCCCAGCAAAGCTGGTCACATGATCCCTCCTAGGCTCCGCCTACCCCAGTCATTCGACCGACGTAAAGGAGGAATATTTGCATAGGAGAAACCATATGATACCGTGGTGACTGTAGTTAAAGAAAATAAATTATCAGACCTGATTAAAAACCAGGGCGGGCCGTGGACCGGACACACCGTTGGAGAAAGCAATTTATCAGGTAAACATAAATTCTGTTTTCTCCAACATAGGTGTGTCCGGTCCACGGCGTCATCCTTACTTGTGGGAACCAATACCAAAGCTTTAGGACACGGATGAAGGGAGGGAGCAAATCAGGTCACCTAAATGGAAGGCACCACGGCTTGCAAAACCTTTCTCCCAAAAATAGCCTCAGAAGAAGCAAAAGTATCAAACTTGTAAAATTTGGTAAAAGTGTGCAGTGAAGACCAAGTCGCTGCCCTACATATCTGATCAACAGAAGCCTCGTTCTTGAAGGCCCATGTGGAAGCCACAGCCCTAGTGGAATGAGCTGTGATTCTTTCAGGAGGCTGCCGTCCGGCAGTCTCATAAGCCAATCTGATGATGCTTTTAATCCAAAAAGAGAGAGAGGTAGAAGTTGCTTTTTGACCTCTCCTTTTACCAGAATAAACAACAAACAAGGAAGATGTTTGTCTAAAATCCTTTGTAGCATCTAAATAGAATTTTAGAGCGCGAACAACATCCAAATTGTGCAACAAACGTTCCTTCTTTGAAACTGGATTCGGACACAAAGAAGGCACGACTATCTCCTGGTTAATGTTTTTGTTAGAAACAACTTTCGGAAGAAAACCAGGTTTAGTACGTAAAACCACCTTATCTGCATGGAACACCAGATAAGGAGGAGAACACTGCAGAGCAGATAATTCTGAAACTCTTCTAGCAGAAGAAATTGCAACCAAAAACAAAACTTTCCAAGATAATAACTTAATATCAACGGAATGTAAGGGTTCAAACGGAACCCCCTGAAGAACTGAAAGAACTAAGTTGAGACTCCAAGGAGGAGTCAAAGGTTTGTAAACAGGCTTGATTCTAACCAGAGCCTGAACAAAGGCTTGAACATCTGGCACAGCTGCCAGCTTTTTGTGAAGTAACACAGACAAGGCAGAAATCTGTCCCTTCAAGGAACTTGCAGATAATCCTTTCTCCAAGCCTTCTTGAAGAAAGGATAGAATTTTAGGAATTTTTACCTTGTCCCAAGGGAATCCTTTAGATTCACACCAACAGATATATTTTTTCCATATTTTGTGGTAAATTTTTCTAGTTACAGGCTTTCTGGCCTGAACAAGAGTATCAATAACAGAATCTGAGAACCCTCGTTTTGATAAGATCAAGCGTTCAATCTCCAAGCAGTCAGTTGGAGTGAGACCAGATTCGGATGTTCGAACGGACCTTGAACAAGAAGGTCTCGTCTCAAAGGTAGCTTCCATGGTGGAGCCGATGACATATTCACCAGATCTGCATACCAAGTCCTGCGTGGCCACGCAGGAGCTATCAAGATCACCGATGCCCTCTCCTGATTGATCCTGGCTACCAGCCTGGGGATGAGAGGAAACGGCGGGAATACATAAGCTAGTTTGAAGGTCCAAGGTGCTACTAGTGCATCTACTAGAGTCGCCTTGGGATCCCTGGATCTGGACCCGTAGCAAGGAACCTTGAAGTTCTGACGAGAGGCCATCAGATCCATGTCTGGAATGCCCCACAGTTGAGTAATTTGGGCAAAGATTTCCGGATGGAGTTCCCACTCCCCCGGATGTAAAGTCTGACGACTCAGAAAATCCGCTTCCCAATTTTCCACTCCTGGGATGTGGATTGCAGACAAGTGGCAGGAGTGAGTCTCCGCCCATTGAATGATTTTGGTCACTTCTTCCATCGCCAGGGAACTCCTTGTTCCCCCCTGATGGTTGATGTACGCAACAGTCGTCATGTTGTCTGATTGAAACCGTATGAACTTGGCCTTTGCTAGCTGAGGCCAAGCCTGGAGAGCATTGAGTATCGCTCTCAGTTCCAGAATATTTATCGGTAGAAGAGATTCTTCCCGAGACCAAAGACCCTGAGATTTCAGGGGTCCCCAGACCGCGCCCCAGCCCATCAGACTGGCGTCGGTCGTGACAATGACCCACTCTGGTCTGCGGAAGTTCATCCCTTGTGACAGGTTGTCCAGGGACAGCCACCAACGGAGTGAATCTCTGGTCCTCTGATTTACTTGTATCGTCGGAGACAAGTCTGTATAGTCCCCATTCCACTGACTGAGCATGCACAGTTGTAATGGTCTTAGATGAATGCGCGCAAAAGGAACTATGTCCATTGCCGCTACCATCAAACCTATTACTTCCATGCACTGCGCTATGGAAGGAAGAGGAACGGAATGAAGTATTTGACAAGAGTTTAGAAGTTTTGTTTTTCTGGCCTCTGTCAGAAAAATCCTCATTTCTAAGGAGTCTATTATTGTTCCCAAGAAGGGAACCCTTGTTGACGGAGATAGAGAACTCTTTTCTACGTTCACTTTCCATCCGTGAGATCTGAGAAAGGCCAGGACTATGTCCGTGTGAGCCTTTGCTTGAGGAAGGGACGACGCTTGAATCAGAATGTCGTCCAAGTAAGGTACTACTGCAATGCCCCTTGGTCTTAGCACCGCTAGAAGGGACCCTAGTACCTTTGTGAAAATCCTTGGAGCAGTGGCTAATCCGAAAGGAAGTGCCACGAACTGGTAATGCTTGTCCAGGAATGCGAACCTTAGGAACCGATGATGTTCCTTGTGGATAGGAATATGTAGATACGCATCCTTTAAATCCACCGTGGTCATGAATTGACCTTCCTGGATGGAAGGAAGAATTGTTCGAATGGTTTCCATTTTGAACGATGGAACCTTGAGAAACTTGTTTAGGATCTTGAGATCTAAGATTGGTCTGAACGTTCCCTCTTTTTTGGGAACTACGAACAGATTGGAGTAGAACCCCATCCCTTGTTCTCCTAATGGAACAGGATGAATCACTCCCATTTTTAACAGGTCTTCTACACAATGTAAGAATGCCTGTTTTTTTATGTGGTCTGAAGACAATTGAGACCTGTGGAACCTCCCCCTTGGGGGAAGCCCCTTGAATTCCAGAAGATAACCTTGGGAGACTATTTCTAGTGCCCAAGGATCCAGAACATCTCTTGCCCAAGCCTGAGCGAAGAGAGAGAGTCTGCCCCCCACCAGATCCGGTCCCGGATCGGGGGCTAACATTTCATGCTGTCTTGGTAGCAGTGGCAGGTTTCTTGGCCTGCTTTCCCTTGTTCCAGCCTTGCATTGGTCTCCAGGCTGGCTTGGCTTGAGAAGTATTACCCTCTTGCTTAGAGGACGTAGCACTTGGGGCTGGTCCGTTTCTACGAAAGGGACGAAAATTAGGTTTATTTTTGGCCTTGAAAGACCTATCCTGAGGAAGGGCATGGCCCTTACCCCCAGTGATATCAGAGATAATCTCTTTCAAGTCAGGGCCAAACAGCGTTTTCCCCTTGAAAGGAATGTTAAGCAATTTGTTTTTGGAAGACGCATCCGCTGACCAAGATTTCAACCAAAGCGCTCTGCGCGCCACAATAGCAAACCCAGAATTTTTCGCCGCTAACCTAGCCAATTGCAAAGTGGCGTCTAGGGTGAAAGAATTAGCCAATTTGAGAGCACGGATTCTGTCCATAATCTCCTCATAAGGAGGAGAATCACTAGTGATCGCCTTTTCTAGCTCATCGAACCAGAAACACGCGGCTGTAGTGACAGGGACAATGCATGAAATTGGTTGTAGAAGGTAACCTTGCTGAACAAACATCTTTTTAAGCAAACCTTCTAATTTTTTATCCATAGGATCTTTGAAAGCACAACTATCTTCTATGGGTATAGTGGTGCGTTTGTTTAAAGTAGAAACCGCCCCCTCGACCTTGGGGACTGTCTGCCATAAGTCCTTTCTGGGGTCGACCATAGGAAACAATTTTTTAAATATGGGGGGAGGGACGAAAGGTATACCGGGCCTTTCCCATTCTTTATTTACAATGTCCGCCACCCGCTTGGGTATAGGAAAAGCTTCTGGGGGCCCCGGGACCTCTAGGAACTTGTCCATTTTACATAGTTTCTCTGGGATGATCAAATTCTCACAATCATCCAGAGTGGATAACACCTCCTTAAGCAGAGCGCGGAGATGTTCCAACTTAAATTTAAATGTAATCACATCAGGTTCAGCTTGTTGAGAAATTTTCCCTGAATCTGAAATTTCTCCCTCAGACAAAACCTCCCTGGCCCCCTCAGACTGGTGTAGGGGCCCTTCAGAAACAATATCATCAGCGTCCTCATGCTCTTCAGTATTATCTAAAACAGAGCAGTCGCGCTTACGCTGATAAGTGGGCATTTTGGCTAAAATGTTTTTGATAGAATTATCCATTACAGCCGTTAATTGTTGCATAGTAAGGAGTATTGGCGCGCTAGATGTACTAGGGGCCTCCTGAGTGGGCAAGACTGGTGTAGACGAAGGAGGGGATGATGCAGTACCATGCTTACTCCCCTCACTTGAGGAATCATCTTGGGCATCATTTTCTCTAAATTTTGTGTCACATAAATCACATCTATTTAAATGAGAAGGAACCTTGGCTTCCCCACATTCAGAACATAGTCTATCTGGCAGTTCAGACATGTTAAACAGGCATAAACTTGATAACAAAGTACAAAAAACGTTTTAAAATAAAACCGTTACTGTCACTTTAAATTTTAAACTGAACACACTTTATTACTGCAATTGCGAAAAAGTATGAAGGAATTGTTCAAAATTCACCAAAATTTCACCACAGTGTCTTAAAGCCTTAAAAGTATTGCACACCAAATTTGGAAGCTTTAACCCTTAAAATAACGGAACCGGAGCCGTTTTTATCTTTAACCCCTTTACAGTCCCTGGTATCTGCTTTGCTGAGACCCAACCAAGCCCAAAGGGGAATACGATACCAAATGACGCCTTCAGAAAGTCTTTTCTATGTATCAGAGCTCCTCACACATGCGACTGCATGTCATGCTTCTCAAAAACAAATGCGCAATACAGGCGCGAAAATGAGACTCTGCCTATGATTATGGAAAGCCCCTAGAGAATAAGGTGTCCAAAACAGTGCCTGCCGATATTATTTTACAAAATACCCAGATTAAAATGATTCCTCAAGGCTAAATCTGTTTATATATGAATCGATTTAGCCCAGAAAATGTCTACAGTCTTAAAAAGCCCTTGTGAAGCCCTTATTTACTGTCTGTAATAAAAATGGCTTACCGGATCCCATAGGGAAAATGACAGCTTCCAGCATTACATCGTCTTGTTAGAATGTGTCATACCTCAAGCAGCAAAATTCTGCTCACTGTTCCCCCAACTGAAGTTAATTCCTCTCAACAGTCCTGTGTGGAACAGCCATCGATTTTAGTAACGGTTGCTAAAATCATTTTCCTCTTACAAACAGAAATCTTCATCTCTTTTCTGTTTCAGAGTAAATAGTACATACCAGCACTATTTTAAAATAACAAACTCTTGATTGAATAATAAAAACTACAGTTAAACACTAAAAAACTCTAAGCCATCTCCGTGGAGATGTTGCCTGTACAACGGCAAAGAGAATGACTGGGGTAGGCGGAGCCTAGGAGGGATCATGTGACCAGCTTTGCTGGGCTCTTTGCCATTTCCTGTTGGGGAAGAGAATATCCCACAAGTAAGGATGACGCCGTGGACCGGACACACCTATGTTGGAGAAAAAACATATATTAGCAAACTTGTGTATATTATACAGAAAATGCTATAACAAAATAGTACTTAGCTAAGAATATACCAAGGTGCTTTCATGAGTTACATAACTTGTCTGGCGCTGCAATTTATAAGCTACACTGGCCAGATCTTCAAAATTATTCAACATTTTGTTTTATTGGGTGTTTAACAAGACCAACCTTACCTGAAATTAAAATAAATATACTTTTTCATATTAAAACCCCATCCTTCCATTTTGTTTAATAAACTGCATTATGACATTAAATGCCTTAGTTATATATATAGTGACTGGTAATGATCACTAGGACTGAAGTTTATCTGAGCAGAAGATGTCTATTCATTTTAAATATTAATGTTGTTTATATTTTGATGACGAAGGTTAAACATTTCTGACCTTTCAGTCACTCTCAGTATATAATTTACAGAACATAGGAATTATCTCTATATATACAGTATGTCTGTCTATCTGTTTGTTGTGTAATTGTTTCTGTACTTAAAAATAAAAATATTTGTTTAATTCTGATTGCCATGAAAGGTGGTATCTAAGGAGAAAATATAGCATAATTGTATCACTTAGCAGTACCATTTGTTTTCATTCAGCTGAGACTTATGTTTTATTATAAATTAAGTGAAAAGATGAATTTTGCTTAGTATA